>NW_028261389.1:21990260-22025260 GCF_051295495.1 Thamnophis sirtalis | reverse complement strand
TAGATCTATACTAGTCTCCCTTTATTTATTTATCAGCATAAATATAACATATATATACATATATATACATTATATATAAATTTAGAGAAAGGATAAATTGATACTCATGGTATCAATTGTATTGTATTGTAATTATATATAATTGGCTGCATCAACGGAAGGATAGCATCAAGATCACAAGAAGTGATAGAAGTGACTGCTTCATACTACATTGTGAGGCCACACTTGGAATATTGTGTACAATTCTGGTCGCAGAAGAAGATCCCCAGGCCCTAAATGGAATACAGAGAAGAGCAACAAAGATGATAAGGGGCCTGGAGGCTAAATCATATGATGAATGTGATAAAGAATATGGGTGAAGACTGTTGGTGGCACAATACTGGAAGAAAGAAGACCTGCCTACAACTCAAGAATGGACATTGAAAGTTACAAATTTAGCCGAGATGGCTAAAATATTGGCATATCTTAAAGATCACTCAAATGAGAGATATAAACGAGACTGGAAAAAATGGATTGACTATATACAAAATAAATACGGGACCAAGAAATTCCAGTTAGCCTATGCTTAAGATCAGGAATGATTCAAATTGTTTAAAGTTAGCTTAGCAAGAAGAAGCTAAGATCAATGTAGAGATGTTATTAATTTCTTTCTTTCTTTTTTCTCAATAGATTTTAGACTGTGTTTGTTAAAAATCTATACCGTGTATGGGTTCTGGGAAGTCGGGGGGGGAAGGAGGAGGGGGGTCAGGGGGAGGGGGGAAGGAGGGAGGGATGTATATTAGGCTAGACACGATGTGTTAGATCTCAATGCAATGTGACTTCACATGTATACTGTTTTTCTCTAATTTTTCTTTAAAAATAGGATAAGCCAAATACATTAACATATAGTGGAAATACACCGAGGGGAGGAGGAGTAGGAAAGAAGAAAGATGGGTAGAGAGGGATGGGAGAGAGGGGGGGGCGAAAAGGAAGGGGGGGAGTGGATCTGGAGAGAGGAGTGGTAGCGGGCGAGGGGAAGTAGGGTAGAGGGGGATGATGGAGGGAAGATAGAAAGTTGGAGAGTGTTGGAAGAAAGAGGTGTATGGAGAATGGAAGAGGTATATTGGGCTTTTATTTTCTGGGGCATTGTCGACAAGAGGAATTGATGCAATTATTGTTTAATACTGTATGGTGTATACATGTGAGTGTATGAAAATGAAAATGAAAATAAAATATATTGAAAAAAGTTTTCTAATTAAAAAAAAAAGAATATGGGTTAAGGGTCTTTGGAAAGTCCCAAACTGCAAGAAGGAATAACCGGCTTAGTCATCAAAGTAAATAATTAGAATAACAGGAAAAGTCCCATAGAATAAATACCAGAAGAGGCTTTAGAGTGAGGATTTAAGCTGCAAAATAGCTGCAAGAGGAAATAGTGGTTTTTCTGAGACGTAAGAAGTGAGTCACAGTAGTAAGCAAAGTGCATGCTTAATAGAATACTACATATTAATTATATTATCTGCTAATTGTAATATATATTGATGTAGGATATAGTATATTTGGGAAGGATCTCAAGAAGCAATTAGGGGGCGGGTGGAAAGAGTGTAACCTCATAGTACCTCAGCCAATGGGGAGCGAGGAGAGACATGGTAGCCGGGACAGGGTGTATAAAGAAGGGAATGGTTTGAGTTGAAATTTTGAAGAGAGCCGAGCTTTGGAAGCTTCTCTTCTGGTTATTGCAATAAATGAAACAAGCGGCCTTCACTGAGTCTTGGCTAGTTATTTGTTCTGACCCCCCCCCCCTCCTCCGTCCAGTAACAAAAGCCGAGACAAGCTTAAATGGAATGTCCTTTAATAACAAGACCAGAATCTCGGTGGCTAAAAGCCAAGTAAACAAACAGATAAGGACCTTGGCAGCAAGTCCGACAAACCTTGGCAGCAATTCAAACAAACCTTGGCAGCAATCCAGCCTGCCAAATTACTTTCTCTTTAGTCAAAGCGTTAACTTCTGCAAGAAGGGCGTGGCACAAGCAGACTTTTTTATAGTCTGGAGAGGAGCCTAATGACCATCAGCTGAGCGTAATTACCTCCTGTAATTACGTAATTGCTCCTGACACCGAGTAGCTCTTCGATGGCGTGCATCCAGGAACAACTCACTGTTGGTTTCTGGATCATTCTCTCTTGCCTCCTCCCCACTGATCCAAGGCTCAGGCATCCCCTAGTGGCCAACCAGTCTTTCTGCGCCCTGCTCGGAGTCGGAATCCTGTCCAGGGTCCTCCACATCCTCCAGGGCCAACTCATAGGGCCCCTCGCTGTCAGAGTCTGGTGGCAGCTCCAACGGCTCCTGCTGGGCCACAACAGTTATTGGTCAGGCAAGCTTGCCTATGGACATGGAGGAAAGTAGCCAGGAGCACATAAGAAATGATTAAATAAATTAGGTATGTTTAGTCTAAGAAAGAGCTGGCTTAGGGGTGTATGTGATAAGATAGCTATCTTCTGGGGGCTGTCACAGAGAAGACCGTGTTGACTTATTCTTAAAGCACATGAGAATAGGACACGAAGCAATGGGTGGAAGCTTGTCAAAGAGATATCCAACCTGGAACTAAGGAGAAATTTACTGACAATGAGAACAATTAATCAATGGAAGAGTGTGCCTCCCAGAGTTGTGAGTGTTCCATCGCTGGAGGTTTTCAAGAAAAGATTGGACAACCATTTGCCCGGGATAGCAATAGCAGTAGACTTATATACCGCTTCATAGGCCTTTCAGGCCTCTCTAAGCGGTTTACAGAGAGTCAGCATATTGCCCCCAACAATCTGGGTCCTCATTTTACCCACCTCGGAAGGATGGAAGGCTGAGTCAACCCTGAGCCGGTGAGATTTGAACCGCTGACCTGCTGATCTAGCAGTAGCCTGCAGTGCTGCATTTAACCACTGCACCACCTTGGCTCTTATAGTATTGGGATAGTATAAGGACTCCTATCTTGGGCCGAGTAGACTCTAGTCTAGTCTAGTCTAGTCCTGTCTAGTCTAGTCTAGTCTAGTCTAGTCTACTCTCTACTCTACTCTACTCTACTCTACTCTACTCTACTCTACTCTACTCTACTCTACTCCACTCCACTCCACTCCACTCCACTCCACTCCACTCCACTCCACTCCACTCCACTATACCACACCACACCACATACCATACCATACCATACCACCCCACCCCACCACATCCCACCAGACCCCATCCCACCCTACCCCATCCTATTCTATCTATTCTATATTGAATAAACACAAACTCTGGAAGGTCATACACAAACACAGACTTGAATCTTATTAAATACAATAATGAACTGAATATAACTGAAGTACAAATAGTCCTTAACTTACAACCACAATTGAGCCTGAATTTTCTGTTGCTAAGCAAGATAGTTGTTAAGTGAATTTTGCCTCATTTTATGACATTTCTTGTCACAGCTGTTAAGTGAATCACTGCAGTTGTTAATACCACAGTTGTTCAGTGAATCTGGCTTCCCCATTGATTTTGCTTGTTAGAAGATTGTAAGATGCAGGTGATACATTATTCACAGACTCCTGATGAATTTCAGAAAAGTGCTAGAAAAATTGTTTAATGAAAGAAGAGTGTATATATCTGAAAATTAATATATAAAAACCATGGTTGTTTGACTGACAGGGAAAATGGAGTTAGGATTTGCAAGTTATACATATAAATAATAAACATTTTGAGTAAATAGACATTTTTATGCTTTTAAATTCCTGTAGAGATGAGAAAATGAATAGACATTTAAAGTTATCAGATATAGAAAGAAAAATAATAGCATGCAATCTGTTGCAAGGAATAAATATTTGTGAAAAGAAACAAAATATTATGTATCAGAATGTCTTTCTGCTCCATTTGTTATATGGAAATGAGAGTTATGTATATCAGTATAAACATCGTTATACAGGGTAGGAAGGAATGGCTTATTTAGGAAATGTGCATGATTTAAAAAAGAGAGAAAGTGATGACTGAATGGGTGTTGACTGCATGTGGGCTAAATATAAAAGGCAGGAATTGAAAGAATCCTGTTTAGATTGCTTCGTCATTTGGACAATTATGAATCTAGATTATATGATAAAACAAAAAAGGAAGAAGGATTAAAGTATTGAGAGGAAGAAAAAGATGAAATGTCATAAGTGAAAAGAGTTGAACTTCTCAAAAAAAGAGAAATGAAAACATGAATTGGAATATGCATGTGGTAAAAATAAAGATAATTTATGAAAATAAAAATGCATGGGGAAGCTATAGTGAATTATGTTAACACAATTATCTATATTTTTCTTTTTTATTGTCCCATTCCTTAATAGCCTTAGCTTACTTATTTTTACTTTTGTTCTTCATTTTGCATAATGTTACCCACACAGAAATTGAATACTGTAGAATGGTAGATATGTTTGTGTTGCATTTGTGATATGTAATATATAGATATATTTGTATATATTTTGTTGAAAAAGCCAGAATTGCCCTGATTAACAGAATAATTAAATCAAAATTGATCAAGATCAATATAATTAGACGCAACAGGATGGAATATAAAGTTGATTTATTTGGTCAAGGTTAAAATAAATAAAGGTCTCTGATAACCTTTAATGGACTTCAGCTGCTGTCAGGACTGAAATGATGAGGTTTTTGGATTTGTTTGTAGACACAAGATCTGATATTGGGAAAAGAGATCATTTGTTGTATTTTAAGAGAGTAATAAATTATTAAAACTGGTTATATGTGCTGAAGGGAAAATTATTTCTTTATGAATTTATTTTCCTTTTATTTTATTATATTCTTATTTTTCTTTCTTTTCTATTTATTTTTCTATTTTTTTTCTTTTTTGCACCTATTTTTATTTGTATTCTTTTTTTAGTTGCAATCTTTCATAAATTTTCTATTTAAAAAAATAATTCTTTCTCAGTGGTGGAATGTTAGTTTTTTTTTCCATCTCTCACTCTCTATTTATAAGTTAGACAATATTGCTTTATATTGTTGTTTTAGTTCTTTTTTTTCCTCAGTAAGACAAATAATTGAAAATAGTCACGCCATCTTTTTTGATTGATACTGCTAGCTTCTGCCCACATGAAAATATCCTAAAAATATATGTTGGTCTGGGTTAATTCTTATAATATCAAAGGTCAAATTAAAAATACATTAAATGAATGTGAACATTCAGATCGGCAAGTAGTAATTGCTTCATTACTTACCTAAATTTTTCAAAAAACTGACAACTGACATTCTTTACAACTGCAAGATTCTGTTTGTTCAACTGTTTATTCCTGTTTCTCTTTTTCAAGTGTTCCACTATTGTCTGTCTAGTATCCTTAACTCGTCTTTTTCTTTGTCCCAGTACTTCAAACACGCTGGGAAGCTAAATCTACAACTGAATTCCGTGAATTTACTAAAGGGTACCTTTCTTACCACCACCACCCTCTTGTTCCTTTTTTGTTTGCCACAAGAATCTATGCCTAAAAATTCAGTGCCCACTGTGGGCATAGTCCATAGATATAATGCATTTCTTGTGATTTTAGCATGAGTATATTCATAAAGATCAAGATGAACTGTAACACAACTGGGGGGGAGGGGGAGTGAATGCAAGGAAGCCAAAATAAGGAGATATAATGAGTTTGTGGGAAAAAGTCACTGGCAGGCAAAATCTTGGCAAAAAAGGAGTAAGAGGCTTCCAGCTTAACATTGCTGGAACAGTGTGAAAAATTAAAAGGATGGCCAGAATCAATGCCATTGTTACCATAAGAACATAAGCAATGCCCTGCTGGTTTGGATCCTGGCCCATCTAGGCAAGCACTCTGTTGTCATAGAGGTCTACCAGTTGGATTGCTGCCTCTACAGGCAAACTGATTAGGAAGAGAAAGAAATTCATCAGAGAATAAATGTAGAACTTGCTCAAATTCATTTTTGTTCTAGACTCTTTGTCCATTATTTTTAGGAAAACGTATTTATATTAGTGTGTGGGAACATGGTAGGAGAAAGATAGAGCATATTATATTAATAATATTTGGTAGAGTTGCGAATAGGTGTACTGGTCACTCTGTTATTCACACTGAACATAATTGGGTACAATAAGCTAAAAGACTTGACCCATAATGCCAGATTGCCAGAAAATCTATTGGACCATTAACCAGGTCAGGTGTGGTCAGATAGAGAAATAGCATTGAGGTAAGCTACAATGATTGATTCAGCAACCCAGAAATAACATTGTATTGGTAATGTTTCCATCCCTCCTGTCTTCCATTATGGAAGCCAAGGCATCAGTTTCATTCACTGGTGGAAAAGACTGATTCAAATTCCATAAATTAATCATGGAAGTTCCCAAACAATCTCCAATTTAGATTCGATCGGATTGTTTAGCTTCACCAAGATTTATCATCTGTCTTCAAAACCATGTCCTGATATTAGAGAAATGAAATATTACCACACAATTTCTGATTCAAATAGAAATAATTGCCTCTCTTCATCACTGCATGATGGATTAAAAACTTAGAGTATCACTTAATACCCTGTATGCATGATATTCATTCCTTATTAATGAGGAAATACATTATGGGGCTGAATATTAAGTGCTTGTTTATCCATTATATTCTCTTTTCAATGCCTCAAAATGAAAAATGGGCACAGCCCCATGAAATCAAATCTAGAATTCCCCTAATCCCGTTGGTGTATGTCTTCATGTGTGCGTAACAATCATTTAATCACACCTGTTTTTGTATGACATGGACAGGTTTGCAAAATTCTACAGGGACAAAACTGGCTCACAAATCTCAGACAATTTCATAACTGCAGTTAGTTATAGGAACAAAATCCCCTCATCTTTGTTTTTATTATTCATTTGACTGCTTCCATATAACAATTTCAGAGAAAGCCTTTCATCTCTGAAAGATCTATTCCCATTGGTATTAGACTGAAGGAAACAGGATCAGTCCCACCATTAGACAAAGGGAAATGGTTGCAGCTGTGAAAAAGTGAGGGATGTGAAATGGATGGCAGCTTATATCACATGACTTTCTCCACCTTCCCTAATAATATACTCTGTTATCCTCAGATGGAATAATCTTGTTAAGTCTGAAATAAGGTTAGCTCCCATCTTGAAGCCTTTATTCACTACATAAAGCAAGTTGAGAGGGATGGGAAAAAGCAAAATGTTTAGAGCAAACTATGGAAAGGAATCTATTAATCTGGGGAAGGTGAAGAAGAATAAGTAGAAAATTAACCAATGCAGAGAAAGCAGAGCTCCTAACCTTCCCTTCGTGCAGTAATCTATATAAATAAAAATGTAATGGTTGTTTGTTCAAAATCGCTAATCTCCGAAAGTTCTTCACCGATTGCTTTGAAATTTTGACACAATGTTGCATTCAAATACATGAATGTTTTTATATACGAATATTACATAGATGTCACACCTGTGACAGGTAAAAACATGATTTTTAAAAAAACATGCTTTTTTTGAAAACCAGCGCCATCTGGTGGATGTTAAAGCAACACACACTATACTAAATATTTCATGATTCCATTTCAATGTTTCCAATTGCATTGTCATATTGAATTTTCATAGATTTCAATTTATTTTCATTTTGATTTAATTATTTCGTGTGACATTGCATTGGAATTGAGCTGTGTCATTTACCATAGCATTCATTTAGCGAGTATAGTATATTCGGAACAGTTTGGTCTCTCTCCAGCTTCGTCCCAACGGTCACTTTATATGTGTGGCTGGGCTGCAGCTGCACCCTTTCCCCTTTCCGCCCCTCATCTGATGCGCTTCGGCCATTTCCGCCAAGGGGAGCCAAAGCCCTTCGGCCTTCCCCTCCCCTCCACTCTCTCCCCTCCCCTCCCGCCTTTGCTGTCTGTGGCGGGGTACCACCTGCACCACCCCTTGGCCACCTCCCCCTGCCCTTAAGCCGGCCTACTCCCAGCCAGCCCAGCGGAGCTCCAGAGGAGGCGGAGGCGGAGCGTCTCTTCAGCCCCTCTGGCTGCGCATGCTCTCCACCCCCCCTCACAGAGAGCCAGCTACGGCCTCGCCCAGGCGGCTCTGATGGGGTGGCGTCAGCATCAGCCTGAGGTGCAGCAGGGCTGGGGCTACTCCTGGGTGCCCCATGAGGTGGCACACCGAGGACTTCTCCTCCTCTGAGATCCTGGATGTCTCACTTTCCCGGGCCACCAACTTGGGGGAGCCCGAGCGCAGCTCCTCCGAGGAGATGCTCAACAACTTCCATGAGGCCGACAGCCCCGGCGCCGCCTCCCCCAACCAGCCTCGCCCATCCCAGCAGCCCCAAGTCCTGACCAATGGTAGCACCCACCCGCCGCCCCGCTATGCCCAGACTGGGCCATAGCAACATGTGGCCGGGTACAGCTAGTGTCTAATAAAACAATATATAGATAGTCCTCAATTTATTACCACAACTGAGCCCAAAATTTCTGTTGCTAAGTCAGACAGCTGTTAAGTGAATTTTGCCCTATTTTAAACCTTTTTTTGCCAAAGTTGTATATTTTCAGATATTTTAAATAATTATATAGTTATTATATTTAGATGGCATATTGTTTTTTTTCTGAGGATCCTTGCTTGCATGAAACACATTAGAAATACCTTAGAGATTATGAATAAAAGTGTTTGTGTAGTTGATCTAACTTGATTAAGCTATTTGGTATACAGGCAGTCCTCAACTTATGACCACAATTGAGCCCAAATTTTCTGTTGCTAAGTGAGACATTTGTTAAGTGAATTTCATCCCATTTTATGACCTTTCTTGCCACATTCTTGCCACATTTAGCCGGAACTAGAACTCTCAGTCTCTCATTTCTAGCCTGATGTCTTAACTACTACATCAAAGTGGCTTTATAGGGCATTATGCTCTATTAGAAAACAAAATTATCTGCTTGATCCTCCATCTTATGGCATAAGTAACTGTGCCTGATGGTCAGATTGCAGGATGAGAAACTCATCATTTCTGCAAGCCAGATAAAACTGAAGATTGGGAAGCTATAAACTGGATTTTTGGTAAGGCAGATATCATTGAAAGGTGATCATGGTTTAGCTATGTTCTCCATCCCAGTTCTTGGAATACAAATTGATATTGATAAGGATCATTATTCCTAAGTGAACAATCTCTGCATCAGAAGTTAAACAGTTGTTGGAAATAAACCAATTTGGAGTGGATGAAGTAACCAATTGAGGCATGATATTAAAAGAGATGACTAGAGCCCAGTTGGCACAGTGGTTAGAATACAGTATTGCAAGCAAACTTTGCCCACAGCCTGGAGTTCGATCTTGATGGGGCTCAAGATTGACTCATCCTTCCAAGGTCGGTAAAATGAGGATCCAGATTGTTGGGGCCAATATGCAAATAATGCTTACATTGTAAATCACCCAGAGAATGCTGTAAAGCCCTATTGGGCAATATATAAGACTAAATGCTATCACTGTTGCTATAAAAAATTGCAGATACACCTGCTTTTTCTTATATAAAAAAACCTATTTAGTTCTCAGTTCTCAATGACAATATTCATATAGATCACTCTGAAGCAGCTGAATAAAATTTGGAGAGTCTGTCATGCCTAAAGACAATATTTTGCAAGAAATAATATTCCCATCTAAGCAATTTGTCAATTGTTTCATCTTGAAAACAATCCCATCACAGAGAAAATATGTCAGGATTTCAGTGTGGTGATTTATGATTCTGTCATAACGGTAGATGCTTTCTCATGTATCTTTGATATTATGAAGCTTGGAGCCATTGTGGCTTTTCCATTTTCATTAATAAAACTAAAGGCAATGTAATATTATGGCTATAGTTAAGTTGCTAATTCCTGCTTAAGATTCTTTCTGATAAATACATAATTTTAAAAAGGAATGCAAATGCAGAGAGCTGAGTCTGATTTTGGTCCGTGTGTGCTGGGGATGCTCCTTTGATTTTTCAAATTTTAATAATTACATGGAAGAAAGCAACTTAATTATATATTATTACAAATGCAGGAACAGCAACCTCTTAAATAAATTGAAACTGATTTATTTAAATGGGTCTTTCTCTATTAATCTATCAATTACATGTGCACAAATGGCTGTTCTCGCATAAGATACACATTTTTTTAAAAAACATGGTACTAATTTATAATTTTAATATTCCATGCAATGGTGGATGTAGTGAAAGTGGTTCCCACTATGGAATTGGAAGTAGCAATTCTCCTTTCCTTTCACCTTCCTAGACAGCTTTAAAAGGTGTTCCAGATGATCTCCAAACTTCCTGGAGTGGACTTTGAAAGCACATAGGAGACCACAGAGGGGAGAAGAAGCAAAATGGTGTGTTGCTCTAATGCCTCAATACAGACAATGTGATTTTGTGGAATTGCCTTTCTTTGTGCCCATCAGGCTCCATGTCCCTAGTGTTATTTCACAGAGTTTCTTTTAATTTAAAAAAATCAAATGGGAAAATGAGTATACAATAAAGTCCAAACCCAGCTTGAAGTATCATATTTGTTTCTTTTTTTTTGAAAAGTTTTTATTTTTATTTTTCCATCACCTCTCTTTCATCATTGATCTTACAGTGTGTCATCTGGGTAGAGCCTTTGTGTCATCATATTTAACAATTACATCATTTTAAATCTATTTTTATCTTGCCTTTACATTTACATTTCAATTACCTTTTAATTCAACTTTTAATTCCTCTCCTATAATTCTATGTTACCCCTCCAAATTATTCAATTTTCTGTTTCTTTTTGTCTATATTCATTTTCTTTCCAGTGATAAAAACATCCCCATATCTTATAATACTCTGATTCTTCCTTCTCTTTAATTGCCAATGTTAATATGTTCATTTCTGCACAGTCTAATATTTTTTAAATTACCTCTCCCTCTGAGGGAATTTTTCCATTTTGCAATTTTGTGCAAATACAATTTTATAATTCTTACTTTACTCAAAAAGTGAATTCTACTCATGGGGAGGAAGGCTAAAAGGCCATTGACTTGGTTTAAGCAAGGTTTAAATCTGCCCCCATTAAAAATCAAATTGTACCCCCTTGGGAACTACTGGATTACACAGACAAGGAATTTGTCTTCAGTACAGAATAGCAATAGCAATAGCACGAAGACTTATATACCACTTTACAGTGCTTTACAGCCCTCTCTAAGCGGTTTTACAGAGTCAGCATATTGATAAAAACATCCCCATATCTTATAATACTCTGATTCTTCCTTCTCTTTAATTGCCAATGTTAATCCGTTCATTTCTGCACAGTCTAATATATTTTTAATTACCTCTCCCTCTGAGGGAATTTTTTTTCCATTTTCCAATTTTGTGCAAATTTTGTGCAAATACAATTCTAATTGTTTCTAAGTATTTTCTTTTTAGGAGAAGAAGACATCGAATGATGCTTAGAAATTAAACGGAGGTTGGCTGAAGCTCAGTCCTTTTTAAAAAAACATAAAAATCTGCTTACCTTTTGAAAAAAAAAGCCAAAGGTAAGTATTAAACATTTTGAATCAGTGTTCATGACACCTATCCTGCTCTACAGAGTGGAGAGTAGAGAGTTGGTCTCTGACAGAAAGAAACTTGAAGAGACCATTTTAAGTGGGGCTATGTAGGTGCATTTTGAATAATGAGAGCCAAGAGTTCTCTTACCTCTTAACAAGTAGAATATTACCAGTATTTGTTTATTTTGGATTTTCTTTGCTTGGGTTAGTCCAGCAGGGTAAACTGGTTATGACCCTGTGGTAGAGTTATACACTATAGTGTGGATTTCTGGCATACAACACTAGATCATTGATCAGTAGAAAGCCTGAGGGAGCCATTTTGGATTTATTGGTGAGAGGCCTTAAAATAAAAGACCAACTTTGAAGGATCTGCCCCTGGATTGGACTTGCTGTTGGTAATTCTGCTTCTTATGGAACTGGAAAATTAAGTGGTTGCCTTGTCCTCAGCCAAAGTTTACACCCATAGTTCAATTTTAAGTGTGGTTGTGTGTTTTTAGTTCATTTATATCAGTGGTGGGATTCAAATAATTTAACAATCAGTTCTCTGCCCTAATGACCAGCTGGGTAGGCAGGGCTCAGTGATCATGTGATTGGGAGGGCATGGCGAACTCAATGTTACTCATGTCAATGGGCGCTTTGCCTTAGCTGCTATAATGTAATAAAGGTTAACCAGAGAGGCAGTTTCTGTAAGCAGGGCAATAAAGATGAGGCTAGAAACAACACCAGAATGTTTCCTTCCTGCCTTCCTTACAGGATTAGCCCTGTAAAGTGGGGAAAAACAAAAGGAGATTTCTTCCAACAACCAGTTCTCCGAATTGCTTAGAAAGTTAACAACCGGTTCTCCCGAATAGGTGTGAACTGGCTGAATCCCACCACTGATTTATACGTTACTGTATTCATCATACTAAATTCATATGGATTAAATTCAGTGTATAAGTAAGATTAATAAAATGAATGCTTAAAGGGGAAAAATATTTAATCCTTCAGAATGTTTCTGTCCAGTAAAACTCCATGAGCCCATTATTTAAGCAACACCTGAGCAGCAGGTGGCAAAGTTTAATAGGCCAAGACCCCGTGACTCCTCAAGAGCTAGAAAGGGAGGCTAAGGCTAAATCAATTTCTGTAGTTCAGTTGTTCTCTTTAATAAGCCTCTTAAGTACAGCCAGTCATATTAAGACAGATGACACCATGAACATGTTAGAGCCTTTGACTACTGTGCAAACATTGATGCTCTCAGCCTAGGTAACTTAACGGTGAAAGGGGCAGTAATTTACAGTGATGATCCCTCAGTGGAAACTTGGTTGAGAAAGCGGCCCAGTTGTTGGAGGTGTCAGGTGTGCCTCATTCAGTATCTAAGGAAGAAAACCCCCAACTCCATTTGAGTAGAGATAAAGGTACTTTTACTGGACATGAAATGAAAACAACTAAAATGAAGCGAGATCTGAAGCAAAAAAGCGCAAACATGTATGTATCAAATGTTTGCCCAAGATCCTCCCCCTAGTTACCCCAACCCAATGTCCAATTTGCAACTCCCAAAGGTGTCATTCAAGTGGCCTCATTCAGCTGGTATGCAGAGACGGTTGACCACGACCAAGCCCAAATACAAGCCATCAGCATGCACAGAAAATGGTGAGAACAAAAGTCTTCCAGTACCTAGTAATTCCCCCCCAAATACCACGAGCCCCCACCCTCCCCGTTACTATGGCAGCCAATTGCAAGCAAGCAAAATAGAGGCTGACAGGAGATAAGAATAGAATGCACCTAAGCAGGGCCGGATTTTCCTATAGGCTAACTAGGCTTCAGCCTAGGGCCTCATGATCAAGAGAGGCCTACATTCAAATTGTTAGCAAAATTAAAATTACACTATTCTAAAAACAGTGAACACTAAAACACTGAACCGAAAATAAGGAGAAATTCTACACATATGACTAATAAACAAACATAAAAATGTATTGGTTAAGATCGTTCCAGCGCCGCGGCAGTTGAGGAGCCCGCCCACGTTCCCGGCACCGGCGGTCAGGCAAGAGGCGCGGCTGCTCCCAATAGCCACTCCATCGACGCAGAGCCCACCAGCGGCCAGGCAGGTGAGGGCGAGGGGGCCGAGCCGGGCAGCTGAGCGCAGCAGGGGAGGCGGCTGGCCTCGCTGCCTTTGCCGCAGAGCAGAGCCGCCCTCCGTTGGGAGGCCAGCTATATATATATTGATATATATTGATATATATCACAGTAATGATGTATTTTATTGTCTCTCATGTAATTTACAAACTTAAAAATGGGAGGTGAAAGTGGAATAGCCTAGGGCATCTATTCATCTAAATCCGGCCCTGCACCTAAGCACAGGACTTGTCCTCTGGTGGGAAATTCTTGGAGTTGAAGTTCACACCTCTTCAAGTTGCCAATGCTGAGAAACTCTGCTCTGTTATATACTGAGCAAGCCAAACAAAGAAGAATCCAAGTTTTTACATTCCAATTTCCTCTGCTCGTCCACATTCATATTCTTGGTCAGTATTGCCATCTTTTGTTTATTTATTTTCAAACCCACCATTTCTCCAAATGTTTTAATCTTCCTCATAGCATATTCAATATTGTCTAGCAAGCTTTGCAAAATCAAAACCAAGTCATCAGCATGAAGTTTATACTGAAGTGTAATTTGCAATCCTTTTACTTTGTTTTCTTGTCTAATGTCCCTATCTAGCAGTTCCAACGCCAAGATAAATAACAAAGGGAACAAAGGACATCCCTGTTGTATTCCTTTCTGGATTTCACATGGTTTTGTCAAATCTTCATTCACTGTAATTCAAGCTTTCTGGAGTGTATAAATGGATTCATCTTCATCTTGATTTTAACCAATTTTGTTGTATTTAAGTACAATGACAATAAAGCTTATACTTATACTTGATTGTTTGCCTTTCAGACAGTCTTTCCATTTATTTGATACACTTCCCCATTTTACACATCTGGCTTATCTTTTAATTATACATGGCTGTCATTTTTCTTGTTTTTTTCAACACTCCTTTTCATTGAATACTGACTTGTGTCAAGTTGGTTGAGTTAGGCAGCCATCTAAATGCTTGGGATTAAATAACCAAGTAAGCCTGCCATAGCTTTTCTAGAGTAAATTGAAAAGAATGTGGAGATCACCCTGATTTTTCATTTTCATATTACTTCAGTTCTTATACTTTAAGGCAGTGATGGTGAACCTTTTTTATTACAGAGTGCCAAAATTGCATGTGCACATGCTATCATGCATGCCCACATCCCCACTTAATCCTCCCCACCCACCTGCACCTGTGCGTGCGAACCCCCTTGCTCATGCATGCACAACCACTCCCCAGGCTCTGAAGACTTTCCTGAAGCCTGGGGAGGGCGAAAACAGCCTTTCCTGGCCCTCCAGAAGGGTGGAATATTAGCTGGCCAGCACACACATGCTCACCAGAGCTAACGGCTGGCGTGCCACCAAGTATGGCTCCATGTGCCACCTGTGGCACACGTGCCATAGGTTCACCATATCATAGGTATCTTCAAAATTATTCAACAATAAACCTTGATTAATTATTCTGCAAGTTGGATGGCTGGTAGCAGGCAGCTATTCTTCCAGTCTTGGAATGAAAGAGATCAGGGGGCTCATTCTGAATTTCTATGGCTTCTTATGACTGCACTCAAAACGTGTTTTTTTTTCGAGAAACATAGTATGTTCATCTAGTTTTAAATTTTGTTCCTTTGGAATGTAGCCAGCTTATTAATTTCCAATGGCATATTCCTAGTGAAACTGTTCTGAGCTACACACAAATCAGAATAACAAAATAACAGAGTTGGAAGGGAACTTGCAGGTCTTCTAGTCCAACCCCCTGCCCAGGCAGGAAGCTCCATATTGTTTCAGACAAATGAATGTCCAATCTTTTAAAAACTTCCAGTGCTGGAGCATTCACCACTTCTGGAGTTGTTGCACTGATTAATTGTTCTAATAAAACCCTATTCTGTTTCATGAAGAATCCAGTAAACTGCTATGGTGAACTAACGTTAGCATAAAGGAGGTATTCATTTATTCATTAATGCTAGTCTATGAGCGTAATAAAAATTGATCAATTAATTGATCCATTCATTCCATTTAAGCACTGTCCAACTCCCAAGCAACTCACCACAGCTCAGATTATAACAGAACAATATAGAAAATAAAGAATTCTTATAGCCTAAGGGAGAGAGAGAAGAAAATACTGTATTTTTCAGAGTATAAGATGCACCGGAATATAAGACGCACTAAGATTTTGAAGAGGAAATTTTTTAAAAAAGTTTTTGCACACTATAGACCTCCCAAAAATGGCCCATTTTTCATGAAAAGGAGATTTGTAGGGTGCTTCTGGGGGCTGAGGGGCTGAGGGGCTGAGGGGGGGTCAAAAATGAGCAAAAAATGCCCCATTTTCCACAAAAATGGGCCCATTTGTTGTCAAAAAGGGGCATGCACAGCCTTTTGAAGGCTTATGGAGTGCTCCTGGGGGCTGGGGGGCTTTCCCCCCTCATTGTTGTCCTCCCCAGCTCTCAGGAGCACTATAAACTTCTTAAAGGCTATGCACAGTCATTTTGGTGAAGGGGGCGGGGTTTCAGGAGGCCAAAAATGTTATATTCAGTGTGTAAGACGCACCCAGATTTTCAGTCTCATTTTGAGGGGGAAAAAGTGCATCTTATACTCCGAAAAATATGGTACATGTCATCAACCTATTAGTGTCCTTAGAATTTGTAGCTCTCCATACATATGGCCAACTAATTTTGCTAGGCAGAAAAAAAGAAATAGAAGTGAGTATGAGCACAGTAACATTATGCCTGCAAATCTTTGTTTAGCCATAGAAAGGGTTGGGTTATGGTAAGCTTGGCTAGCATGAAAAGATTCTAGATTGCTAACTAGTTTGTGGTAAAGCAATTATATCAATATAAAGTCATCTCAATATTGTAGCAGGAAAATGAGACCATGTTTCCCCGAAAATAAGATTAGGTATTATTTTTTTCTACAAAAGACACATTAGGGCTTATTTTTTGGTTAGGTCTTATTTTCAGGGAAACATGGTACTGAATGCGTTTTGGAGGTAGGACTTATATTAAGAGCATCCTGAAAAATCATGCAAGGGCTTATTTTCTAGTTGGGTCTAATTTTCTGGGAAACACAGTAGCTACTATGCGATGGCATCACTTATAAAACAATATATCTCAAAACATATTTAGAATAACTTACCTATGCAAACCAGAAGATTCATGTAAAAAATTCTGCTCAGAGCTCCGTAATAAATAATTCATTTTAAATGAACAATAGACGTATACTGTATATTTGTCAGCTTCTACATAAAGTATTGGCTTCAGGTATTATTATTTAAGCAATAATTAGAAGAAAGAAGAAAATCTGTTATATTAATCAGCAACAGCCAGTTTATTTAACATTGTCAGTTGCTTTCAATGCTGAACCAGTGCTGCTATGAATTAATTGATTTTCATCGATTAACTTGGAAAAATACTTCATGAAGATCATATTTTGTAGGTGTTCAGTTTTTTCTTGACCACAGAGCACAAATTATATATCAGCATTTTATAAATTGTATAATATGATATTGTACTATATTGCCATTTCACAAGTATCAAGTGTTTTTTTTACAAAGATTCCACTCTTAGCATCAACTTAGAAATAATTTCTATTTCTAATTTTCAGTGAACACATTGACTCAATTATACTAATTAGTAAATTCATCCTTTTAGAATTAACAGGACAGGTGATCTGCTAGTGATGAATATATTTTTATGGTAGTGAAATAGTCAAGAAATGCTGTATCTTAGGGCTTCTGGGTGAAATTCTATGGTGGATAAGACACCACAAAAACAGTGGAGATGGTGCTGCAGCAATGAATAGTAGCCAGCAGTGATAAAAGGAGAAACCAAAAGATTGCCCATCGGCACCCTGAACTGTTGCTCCTCATGAGGAGACTGTGGGTTGAAGTCTTGTGACTTGGGTTGAAGTCTTGTGACAGTAGGAGGGTTGTGCAGTACACTTACACTTACACACACACAAGACATAAGTTCCACAAAACTCTTACTTTCTTAACCACTTTTGGATACAATCAAGCCTTGTAGATAATGTATTGTTCTCTCTGGTGGACCAGTTTTTCATATCGTATCATCTCAGTGAATGTTGTAATTGTTCCTCTACATCAGGGCTGTCAAACTTCCGGTCCATGAGCTGGATGCGTCGAGCGCTAGCCACGTCCATGCCCGGTTTAACGAAGGGGGGGAAGTCCCAATATGTCACATGATGCCACCATGATGACATGAGTTTGGCACCCCTGCTCTACTTCTCTCTCTAAGAAAAAAGACACATGCCTATTGAGTATAATAATACGGAGACTGTAAAATTCATTCTGTCCATTATTTTGAAGTCATTTCCTTGTCTTTCTCACTTTGGAAAGTATGACCATTTGGTCAGTCTAATCAGATGTGCAGGCACTCCTAGAATATTTGGATTTGACACCACAGATGAAATAGTGGACTAGTTTTATGTGAAAAGACAACTATCAAGCTTGGTTTAAAGGGACCCAAAGCATACGGTACCTATCATCTGCCATTAGCTGCAATCAGTCTGAAATGGTTGAATAAAATATGCATTAAATTGTGGCAATAATCTATACATTAAGTGTCATTACTTCCCTCCACATTCTCTTCAGATAAATGCATTTCCTTGTCTGCTCTTCATCAAAATGCTTTGGCAGCTGGCTGCCTGGATTCCATTACCTGCAGTTCAGTAGTCTTTGGAAGATGGCTCTCTGTATCACCTTAGCAACCTTTCTTTGTATGCTTGTCACATCTTGGCATGAAGTGGTAAGCTCTTTCCCTATCCCCCCCTTTTCTCTCATCTTTTGTAAAGCCTGCGTTCACTTTCAAAGGATGCTCTATGCAACCTTTTATATAGGATACTTCAAACTTTTGCATTGCACCCTGGCATTCTTCACTGTCCACTCTCTCCTTTCCTGCAAAGCAAATCTCCCTTGGATTGATTATGGAGTGAAAGAAGAGTTGGCCTATTATCTGGATAGTCTTGTATGATTTCACGTGCCACTTAGATTAATGGAATGATATGTGTGACCAGCAGATGCCCCATACAGCTAATTCAATCATGTCTTCCTCCTGGTTAAAAGAAAAATGTTCAAATAAGTGAAAGTGCAAAGAATCAGTCTCTGGGGGGGTAGGTGGGATGTGGGTGGAATTCCTTCATTCTCACTATATATTAAATGATACCATAAAACCCCATTGCAGTATCAGAGTTTCAGCTCAGCCTAGACAATTAATTAGCTAATTAATTAAATATAAGTAACATAAATAAGTATACAATAATTCATAAATATAAGTGTATGATTAAAATATAATCATAAATACATATAATTAATGATAATTAATAGCTATAAATTATTAAATTTTAAAGTTTTACAAAGAACATAAAACTAACACGAACTGATAAACAATAAAAGCAATAAAAAAAGAGAAAAAATTCAGAAAGAATAAAAAGAAATAGAAAGAAGCTTCCAAATTTCTTTGCAGCAAATAAAACTATCTCTTTCTCTATTGTTACAAACCAAAGCTCATTCTTTTTTTATTATTAAGGTTTTTTTGTAATCATCAACAGTCATAAAATCAGACTATATTTAGAAAGCGATTGTGACAATGAAACAGATGCAGTTGGATGGAAAGTCCAAATTATAATGATGCATATGTGCACAAATAAGTAAGTGTATATACGTAGCAATGTCTGAGTGTACAAATCCATACTGGAAAACAAGTTTAGCAGAACAAACTACATACAAAGAATAGATTGCTGAAACAAACTAGGTGTATTAATGGCACTGTTTCAAAATCTATTAAATGAACAATGAGGGAACATTAACACATACACTTATTCTGATATTTACTTTTGAGAAACCAGTTTAACCAGTTTTGGGCTGTTTCAAACATCTAAAAATCCTGTTCCACCTGAAATGACAATGGAGTAAATGAAAGGTGAGCATTCATTAGAGAAAAATCAAACTATTTTAATCCACTTTTATTTCTCAATCCTAAAAATTATATTTCCTTCCTTCAATCATAAACACTTTGGGTGTCTTTCACAGTGTGTGAAATAAATCATTAGATGTATAAGAACCTTCTCTAAATAACTGGATGAATATTTTTTTTTAAAAAATGAGATCCAGAAATAAAACCAGAATGGCTGCAATGCAGAGAGCTCACAGTTCTTTATAGATTGGTCTAACCTGGTACAGCTCCCAATTAGCTCAGTCCTATGTAAATTTCCTTTGGAATAATTCCTATTCCATAAGTAGATTCTATTCCCTGGTAGTAAAACTCCAGTCTTACATAAGCTTATGGTACAATGTTTCAGAGCCAGGGAAAAGTGCACGAAATAATAAAATATTACTTATTAATATTTATTTCTTTATTACCAGCCTCATAGATCCTGTGTCAAAGAGGGTTATGTCTCCTATTTTCATACATACAGTTTTAAAATATACCAAGCAATAAATCGTAATAATGCAAATCACAATTTATGCCAGAGATAAATAACTCTGTTTTAGCCTACTCCCCTATAAAAGAATTGAGGCTATTCCTATCTGAAAGACAGATGCTTCTGCTGTTGTTAACAAGACCCTTTTGTATCAGCTGATTCCTGCTTTGGTGTACTACGATCCATTTCATTAGTCCCCCTAATAGACATTCAATATTAAGCTCAAGGCTTATTGTGTTTGTCATCTTTAGTCATTAGGTCTTATGAAATGCTTTTGTAGAATGCTTTGGTAAAAACAGGTTCCATGGTATTTAGCTCTCATGAGCATCAAACAGTCTATGAAATCCTTATGAACTATCCAATGTGCACTCCTCTGGAGATGCCTCAATCTCAAATTTATCCTTCCTTTGAAATTGAAGCTTTAATGCAGGAATATCAAACTCAAGGCCTGGAGGCTGGATCCGGCCTGTGGGATGCTTAGATCTGGCCTGCAGGGCTGCCCTGGAAACAGTGAAGGACTGGTCTGTGGTGCCTCTGTCAGAGAAAATGGAGCTTTCAAGGGCTGCCTGTGGCTCCCCACGCTCCGTTTTCGCTGGCAGAAGGTTGCAGGAGGCTGTCCCAGTCGAAAATGGAGCTTGGGAGCCCGTTTTCGCTGGCAAAGCACTCTGGCTGCCACAAGCGCTCCCACCATGAATGATGTCATGCTGGCCATGCCCACCCAGGCCACGCCTGCCCACCCAGCTCCCCCCAGGTCAAACACAACCCTGATGCAGCCCTCAATGAAATCGAGTTTGACACCCTTGCTTTAAAGGATTAACCAAAGGGATTGATACTGTATGCAAAATAGGCAGCTTGTTGCTTTGCTGCTATGTCTCTCCCACAACCCTCGGACTCTGAGGGAAAGTCAGATCCAAAATTGAAAGAGGAGAATGAGCGATGGTTAGTTAATCAAAGAATCTACTATGCCGTATATGGAAGCATCATTCTGAAATGTTAACAAATCACACTGGGGCCAAATGTGAAGGATTGCCTCAGAGGATATATCTGTCATACTCAAAGAGGGCACTTCAGCTCATGTTGCCAGAGGAGGAAGTAACAAACTTGTGGCTGAAACCAACAGTGATCAAGAATTGGCTGCCATGACGTTGGGCTACCCAATACCTGCAGAGATGACAGCCTTATTCCTGTTTAATATTTCTATTTATTAAGAATTTTTCATCAGTGGTGGGATTCAAAATGTTTTACTACTGGTTCTGTGGTTGTGGCTTGGAGGGTGTGGCTTGGTGGGTGTGGCAAAGAAGGTTACTGTAAAATCTCCATTCCCTCCCCACTCCAGGGGAAGGATACTGTAAAATCTTCATTCCCTCCCCACTCCAGGGGAAGGATACTGTAAAATCTTCATTCCCTCCCCACTCCAGGGGAAGGATACTGTAAAATCTTCATTCCCTCCCCACTCCAGGGGAAGAATACTGTAAAATCTCCATTCCCTCCCCACTCCAGGGGAAGAATACTGTAAAATCTTCATTCCCTCCCCACTCCAGGGGAAGAATACCATAAAATCTTCATTCCCTCCCCACTCCAGGGGAAGGATACTGTAAAATCTTCATTCCCTTTCCACTCCAGGGGAAGGATACTGTAAAATCTTCATTCCCTCCCCACTCCAGGGGAAGGATACTGTAAAATCTTCATTCCCTCCCCACTCCAGGGGAAGAATACTGTAAAATCTTCATTCCCTCCCCACTCCAGGGGAAGAATACCATAAAATCTTCATTCCCTCCCCACTCCAGGGGAAGAATACCGTAAAATCTTCATTCCCCCACCCACTCCAGGGGAAGAATACTGTAAAATCTCCATTCCCTCCCCACTCCAGGGGAAGGTTACTGCAAAATCCCCATTTCCTCCCGATCAGCTGGGACTCAGGAGGCAGAGAATAGATGGGGGCAGAGCCAGTCAGAGGTGATATTTACCGGTTCTCTAAACTACTCAAAGCTTCCACTACCGGTTCTCCAGAACTGGTCAGAACCTGCTGAATATCACCATATATAATATAATAAAAACGAATCAAAAGAAAGACAAAGAAAAAGAAAACAGTTCAAGAAAAGAAAAAGAAAAGTAAAATTAAGAACTATAGAGATGATTGCTTCTTTTTCAACACCTATTTACAATCATATTGTCTCTCCTCCCTCTTAAATATTTTCAAACTCAAGCCACCAGAGCCTCTCATAAAGAGCTAGAATAAGTAGCTTTATTGTCTCCTGCTTATATTACAAGACTCTCCTCAGACTCCTTGCCTTCCTATGGGAATGACCAGGTAAGGCTTTATGGATCTTGGGAAAAATCAAATTGTGGCTTTGCAACAATTCCAAACTGTGTCCTGCCTGACTACTAGTTCCAGCCTAGGTGGCAGTTTTCCAACATCACCCCCTCATTTAATCCACATCTTCCTTCAAATCATCAATTCATTTTTTTCTTCTTATAGCAAAAACCTATAGAAGATTTTCAGTCTTTCAAAAAAACTTTTTATTGTTTGTTCTATGATCACACAGAGAGGATTTTTGCAAATTCTGACATTTTTGCAATCACTTCCTCTACTGTGGCAATATCGTTCTTCCATTGTTATGCATACAATACTGTTGCTGCAGTTACCCTATATATCAGTGATGGCTAACCGTTTTGTTGTCACATGCCGAAAGTGTGTGCATGCACGCCCATACCCATAATACAATGTGTGTGCAACATGCCCCCCGCAGGCCCTGCCCTCCTGCAAATGTGCGTGACCCCCAACACACCCAGTTTTAGGTCTAGCAGGCCTCCCTGAAGCCTCCTGGGACAATAAACGGGACACAGGGCACCTGTGATCCTCTCGTGTATCCCCTGGGTTCTTTGTTATTTTAAAAATATTATTTTATTTTTGCTTATCTTATAATCATTTTATGTCTTTGGTTTTGTTTCACTTGTTCGTTCTGTATTGTTAACAGTTCTTGCTTGTCCCTCAATAAAGTGAGGATGCAGAAGGCAAAAAAATTTTTTTATTGATTTTGTATATTAGCACTGTATTGCTTATATCCCCTTACTTGCGTTTCCTTGATAGTTCTTTTAAACATGGAATCTTATAACTGTGCCAATATGTTATCAGTGATTTAAATACTTATAGAATCTATGCCCTTAATAAGCATGACTGATTCAAATTTTTTTCTTCCAAATGTTTTCCCACAAGTGCGGGGCACACTTCTTTGGATCAACTGGGTGGTGATCCATTGATTGTGACAGGAATTGACTCACCAGCTTCTCGCCTGAGCCAGACCGCATGGGCTAAGAGTGACTGGCCCAAAGTCACCAAGCCAACTTACATGCCTAAGGGAGGACTAGAACTCACAGTGTCCTAGTTTGGTGCCTTAACCACTAGACCAACCAGGCTCTCAGTTTGAATGATTGATTCAAAAATGGTGCTTCTTTATCCCTACTCTTTTATCTCTACAGTAAAGTCAAAACAGTTGTGACTTGGTGGCACTTTTCCATATCAAAACTTCTATGCCACATTTAAAAGAAGGTGGATGTAGTGCCTTTGCCTTCTGAATCAGGGGTGCCAAACTTAAGGCCCGGGGGCCAGATTCGGCCCATGGGGGTACTTAGATCTGGCCCACAGGCTGCCCTGGAAACAGCAAAGGACCAGCCTGCAGTGCCTCTCCCAACAAAAATGGAGCTGGCAGAGGGTTGCAGGAAGTTATTGCATCCAAAAATGGAGCTTGGGAGTCCGTTTTAACTGGCAGAGTGCTCAGGCCACCACAGGTGCCCCTGACATGAGTGACATTGAGCTGGCCATGCCTCCTAGCCATGTTCCCCCCCCCCCCGAGTTCAAACGCAACCCTGATGCAGCTTTCAATGAAATCAAGTTTGAGACCTCTGTTCTGAATAGTACCTGTGTCTCATTTTCTTGTATCTCTCTCAATTGTTACAAAACAATTGTCTTTGTATTTTAAGTCAACTAACTTTTATTAACAGTCTAAATAAGACCTTTGTTACCTTTGAAATCTTGCTATTGGCTCCTCTGGGGTGCAAGAGACCAGTGACTCATTGTAATATACTATCTTCAGAAAAATAAAATGAATTTTCAGTCCTATCCAATTGTTGACGTTTATATGAGTGAATTTACCATCACACTTACTTATCAATAGTTTAAAATGAAATGAATTTGATTAATTTTATCCTTAACTGTTCTTATTTCTGTTGCCTGTGTTACATTTACTTTAATTTTATTACAAGCAGTTGTTTGTACTACTTGTATCATTGAATGTATTGAAAATTCAACAAGATGATTCTTTTTAAAAAGTGTGAACAATTGTGGATATATCTGAGCAGCTGGTGCTGGTTGTATGGATTTTTGCTAAAACACATTGTGTTGAAACACATTTTTCCTCATTATTAGTTATTATTTAGTTATTAGTTTACTTTATTGTCATTGCACATCATACAACAAAATTAAATGTCATCTTCAGTGTACATTATAACTATAAAATAAAAACACAAACACACATCCTGCACATGCTATATAATTGAAATTGAAAACCCGGATATTGCATTAGTCTACACTTACTACTCCATAAGGACAAAGAGAAAACAGAATTTTTCAAATGTCTGTAAATTTATTAAAAAGAAAAAAACTGATATATCTAGGTTGATGAAGATCTGAAGAATTCCGAAGCTTGTATATTTTGTGATGTTTGAATTGATATAATAAAAGAAGTGTCCTAAAATGGATTTAAAAAATGAAGATATCATTAATTTCTGGAGCCTTCTCATCTAAAGAAAACTAAATGTCTAGTGCTTGTAGCTCTTTTTAGCATTATCAAAAATGTTTAACAATGCGTTCACATCGAAGTGTGGCTATTATAATATACCATGACAACACTTCTATATTTTATTGTCTCTGAAAGGAGGGAAAGTGAAAGCAGATTTAGCGTATAGCCTTCATTCCTTCAAATCTGTGGGTTGAATATTAATGATCTGTCACCAAATGCTGCAGGGTTTGGTGGAATGGTTTAGCTGGGGCTCTGTCATATAATATTAATTGTGCTGCTGATGGGAAGATATCTTCAACCATCCAGGAGCTCGGGATTTGTTACAGAGGCAGTGCAAGAAAGGAGATAAAAGTGGATGCTTGTGAGAACTACCGACAAAATTGTGCTGTGGGAGGATGATTAGAAGGCTGTCTGCCAATGATTCTACTTGGAATTTATCAGCTTAAGTACAAATATGATATTTCTATGTATCCACTGTTCTAACAACAGAGCAAATTAGCAAGTTTATGGTAAACGATAAGATTTAGTTTTTTCATCCTTTGATTTAAATTTTTATGGGATTTTTGGAGTGCATTATCATGAAATCAAATGAAATGAAATCAAATCAAATGAAAAGGAAGGATGGAAGAAGTAGAGAGCTTTATATTACACAGAAGTACTCACTCACATGTCTCCACATGGCATACACATTTCAGTTGAAGTATGGAATAGGAAGTACTGTAGCTACTTTCATGTTTGATATCTATGCAGAATAAATGCACCCGAGGTTGTTTTATGGGTAAGTGAATACAGACTTGCTACCTATGGCGTCTATTTTGTTATTGTATTCTATACTGTTCAATAGCACATTCTTTCTGGGATTCACAAATATATATTACATAGGGTTTCCCCTGAAAACAGTATCTCAAACTGGTGACAGCCATGAGTAGTAGGACCTTGCACAGCTTCATTTTGTGTCATCTGTACCAGGGCTGGGTTTCAACCGGTTCGCACCGGTCCCTGCGATCCGGTTGGTCGCCGAACCTGGAAGTAAGTAACTTCCGGGAACGGCGAAGCCCCCCCCCGCGCTCGCGCGCGCCCGCACACCCGCGCCCACTCCTTACCCGTTTTTTTAAATTTCGCGCTTTCCACGCATGCGCAGAATGCCTGCGCGATCCTCCAGGAGCAGCTGGAGCATTGCGCAGACGCTAATACGCATGCGCGCGCCGCGTGCATGCGCGAGGACGTCGCGTGCGTGTGCGAGGACGCCGCCAGCCTCGTTCCAACCGATCCGGTTGGAACGGGGCGAGAAACCCACCCCTGATCTGTACCCATTGGGACCCTGGGACTGGGACCACTGCTCGCTGTCATTCATGACCTCATGACCTCCGAATTGGATTACTGCAATGTGCGGGTACATGGGCATGCCCTTGAAGAGTATTTGGAAGTTTCATGTAATGTATAATGTGAAAATGTGGGCAGTTACTGGTGCCAGGTACTCAGTACAAGTGACACAACTCTTCTCCAAGATGCACTGGTTTTGAGCATGCCTTTGGGTGCAATTCAATGTGTTAGTTGTTGGGCTTCCATTCATAATCAGAATCCATTGCAGAAAGCATAGTTGGAAAGAGAATGAGTTTTCAAACTGAACGTAGTTAGGCAACCCATATTTCTACTTTCACCATCATTGTTCCTCAGATTTTATGGAATATGGAAGGTAGGTCAAAACCAGCCTTTTGAAAAGACTAACTCTTGCTTTGTCTAATCAAGGAAAATCTCTGTTGTCTCTTGGTGTCCTTAGTCACTCAAACATAAATATTCTGGTGGCTAAACTAACCCTTCAAATGTCACTTGATGAAAAAAGATTTAAATTAATTTTTGTTCATGTTCCTTGTACAAAAACAATTGTGTAGTCAAAAAGTTCTTTTGGCAATGATGGGATTAAATTCCATATTGTGTGATTTCTTATCATGGAATCCTGTAACCTTTTCTGGTATCACCTATCTTTACTTCTTTAATAGCTTTCTTTCCCAGGGGTAATACTGTGATTTCTTTCATTTCTGTATTTCTCAGATAATGAACAGAAATGTAAAAGGATCACAATAGACTATAGTTTCATATCCAGCAGATTTAAGTTAAAACATACGCCAATGCTAAGCACTATGAAGATAACTTCATGGACTAGTAGTCTTTGGCTACAATGGTACATATGAAGAGAGGTCTTCTTAGATCTTGAGAGCATTGGTGGACCAGAAGAGGATAAAGAGTGCCAAGGAAGAAAAGCTAACTGTTAAAATATTCATGACTGGGAGAGACATGGGAACAAGGTCAGCCAATGAATAGGCATAGCAAGACAGCCAATGGGAGCTTAAACAGTTCTGAAACTGTGCAGAGAATTGAAACAGAAACATAAGCAGTCTGCTGCTCTGAGAAGTAAACATGCAGTCTGTCTGGGCTTGTCTGCTGATATGAAACTAACTGCTTGTGTTTGCCTGTAACTCTTCTGCCTTGTGTTTACTTGGAAGAACCACCTGTTGGTTTTATATATTTATTCATCTATTCTTATGTATATAAAGAAGTAAATGAATCCAGCTGAATCAGTTATCTGTGTGTGCTTCTGGATTTGAATTTATGCAACCAACTCAGAAGGCATGGTAGACTTCAGAAAATGTCAGAACAAAGAAAGGTCAAAGATTGTTATCAATGCAGAGGAAAACCCACTGCCAGCATTATTTTCAGCTCAAATTGCCATCTTTTCTCTAAATGGTAATTTAAATTAAAAAATTAGGAAATGGATAGAATTAAAAATAAAATAGCGAACACAAGTATTAAACTCAGATCGTAACTAACCTATACATACTGTATATGTTTAGAGTTGCTTTAGGCTGAAGCCTAGAACCAAAGAGGGTTAAAATGCCAAGCTCCAGCAGAAATAACTTTGGCTCCTGTTACCATAAATAATCCTGACTATCTCCTGCTGGAGGAATGAAGCTGCCAAAAATGAAAGGGGAATGCTGTGCATGTTATGAGAGGTATTTTTTAGTTAATCAATTTAGTTAATCAATTGGAATGTTAGTTTGTACAGAGTTTCACTCAAATCCTCAGAACTCACACAGATAACCCTGTGATTGGGTGAGGGAGGTTTGACTGTTGTCTTTCAATGGCTTTTGATACTGTTAACCAAGATTTCCTTCTGAGAAATTTGGGAATAATAAAAGGCATTGCTTTGCAATGATGCTGTTTCAAGCATGTTTCAGATAGTGTTGCTTGGAGATATTTGCTCTTTGAAGTGAAGTACTTTGGTATCTCTTGGGACTCTATTCTGTCTCGAATGCTTATTAACATCTACATGAAGCCACTTCTGCAAATCAACAGCATATTTTGACCTGGGTATTTTCCTGATGCTATGGAATATGGGAAGGGGGTCGTCTTGGAATGCATCTTGATCCTGGCAATTACACAGGCAAGTTTTCTTGGCAACATTTTTGAAAGCGGTTCATTATTGGCTTTTTCCAAGAGCTGGGAGAGAATGATTGGCCCAAAGTTCTCCCTGTTGTAAAGCACTATGGGACAGTGTATAAGAGCCATGGTAGCGCAGTGGTTAGAATGCAGTATTGCTGGCTAACTCTGCTCACTGCCAAGAGTTCAATCCTGGCCAGCTCAAGGTTAACTCAGCCTTCCATCCTTCTGAGGTAGTTAAAATGAGGACCCAGATTGCTGGGGGCAATATGCTGACTGTAGAGGGCTGTAAATTACTGTGATGTGGTATGTAAGTCTAAGTGGTATTGTTATTGCTAAGTGGTATACTCTTGGTCGGCATGAAGTTGCATCCCTTGGAAAGAGCAGATACACATTCTAAAGGGCTTCTAAATCCAGGGCTATCTAAAACTTTCCAGATGAAAACAATGACTAGAATGGCCTTTATCCATTTTTCCATTGCCCTGATGCCAATATGTAATAGCATTCAAAGTGGTCACATTCATACTGCATAAACTATGAGGACTTTACAGACTGCAGCAGATCCAACACATAGAAGTAATATATTCTTTCTCCCTGAAACTTCAAGTCATAGTCAAGCTAACGTGATTATCTATGTCACAGGTGTTCTTCAATACATGTCTGAAACAAACTAAAGTGTCTTCTGTGGGCTCATTTTCAAAAGCAAGAGACAAAGGAAGTAGTCCCCCCCAGTTTGAATTTCAGAAAACGGGTGCCTCTTTACAGCATCACTTTGAAGCAGCTCTTCCACAACTCTTTGATCAAATAGAGTGAAGATTTGTATAGCCCCTCCAGTTATTGACTTTAAATTGTTAGACAGTTCCAGATTAGGTTACCTCAGAAAAACCCAGAGGTGGTATTCAATAGGTTCTGACCAGTTCTGAAGAACCGATAGTGGAAATTTTGAGTAGTTCAGAGAACCAGTAAATACCACTTCTGACTGGCCCCACCCACATCTATTCTCTGCCTCCCGAGTCCCAGCTGATCTAGAGGAAATGGAGATTTTACAGTATCCTTCCCCTGGAGTGAGGAGGAAATGGAAGTTTACAGTATTCTTCCCCTGGAGTGAGGAGGAAATGGAGGTTTTACAGTATCCTTCTCCTGCCACGCCCACCAAGCCATGCCATGCCCACCAAGCCATGCCATGCCCACCAAGCCATGCCATGCCCACTAAACCACACCCACAGAACCGGTAGTAAAAAAATTGAATTCCACCACTGGAGAAACACCTTGATTTATACCATCCTTCACACTCACTGAGGTCATCTAAAAGTTTCCCCGAGGTGCACTGATCCTGTCGCAATTTTGGATTGAGGGTCCTTTGATGCTGCCTCAGGTCTCTTGAATGTGCACCCTGTGGAGCCGAGAAGACCAAGCCTTTTTAAGGGAGTTTTTTTTAAAAAAAAATTTTATAAAGTGAAAGTATGTTTTGTAACTGTTTAAGGTTTTATTTATGTTAAATATTCTAGTTTGAATTTAGTTTCAAGATTTAATATTTTATATTGTGTTGTAAACTTCAGAGGTCAGTTGTCTGAAAGGGAAGTAGAAGGATAGATGTCTCAATGAGCATAGAAGCCATAAACATTTTTCAAAGGTTTACTAGGTGTACACATTTCTCATGCTTCCTTGTGATATTTATCGATGGGTAAGGTGAATATTTCATAGAAACACGGTGGCTCAGTAGCTAAGATACTGAGCTTTTCAATCTGAAAGGTCAGCAGTTCGGTGGTTCGAATCACTAGCGCCACATAATGGAGTGAGCTCCCTTTACTTGCAGTGGCAGGTTTGCATTTTTTTTTTTGGGTGCGCAACACTTCTGCACATGCACAGAAATGTGTGGGCGGGTGGGTGAAGCCTCCCGCTGCCCTATTACTGGTTTGTCTGATCCAGATTGAACCAGAAACAACCCACCTCTAGTTACTTGTCCCAGCTTCTGCCAACCTAGCAGTTCGAAAGCATGTAAAAATGCAAGTAGAAAAATAGGAACCACCTTTGGTAGTAACAGCATTCCAGGCGCCTTTGGCATTTAGTCATGTTGGTCACATGACTACGGAGATGTCTTTGGACAGCACTGGCTCTTCAGCTTTGAAACGGAGATGAGCAGCACCCTCTAGAGTTGGGAACAACAAGCACGAATGTGCGAGGGGAACCTTTACCTTAAGGTGAATATTATTGACTCTGCTGGTACCAAAAGTGCTGCATTGTTATCCGTAGCCAAAATAACCGAGGAAGCCTTCTTTCTTTCACCTTGGAAATCAGATGGATCCAGTGACAGAGACTACAGAGCTGGAAGAGAACAGCGAATTGAACAAACAAGATGCTGCTCCAGGGTTTTTTTTCTCAGTCTATGTCTCTCAGAAGTCCCTGAATTCAACTGATTGGTTCATTACCATTTTGCACAGCAGGTGAGAGCTACTTAGAAAAACACTAACACATCAAAGAGTGCATTCATTCCTCTCATCTTCAGGCTGACCTTAGTGTATAAGGTTTCTTCCTTCTGCACACAGGACTTGAATCAGGAAAGAGCATTTCATTTGAGATTTATAGTACAAAGAAGCTGTATGTATCTGACACTGACATGCAAAATCTAAAACAAAATTTTACATCTTGTTCAAAAGTTGGCATAGTTATGCCATGGATGCTTTCCCCTGCTGTTTTGATGGGTTCTGCTAATTTAATAGTATGTTCTTAACTTACTTTTGTATATTTATGAAACAAAAATATGTTGCTGCTTTCAAAGCTCTCAAGCATGATGGGCCAGTTCAAGCTGAGCATAAAAGTAAATGTTCTTATTTTGCGTTATCCTTAAAAGAGCAGTCCAGTAAAGGAGGATGATAATTATTCCATTTCAAAGCTGAGTCTCATCCTAGCCCATTTGGAGACCTCTGTCTTGTTGGTATTTATGTATGCAACCAAAGATTTAAGTAGACATAACTTAGCCCCACTATTTCTACCCATCCATATGTCCAGATGTTTGGCCAAATGATCTGAACTGATGCTTTGCAATGGTTGAGATGCATTGTGTCCAAACAATCCCAGAATTAAAACTACCTTCAGTGAAATATTCTTATAGTTCTCTGCTTTTATTTTATTTTATTTTTTAGACTTTGTTTTTATTCTCTTCTTCATAAGACAAGATGAGAGAAGATTAAATATGAAAGGGTGTTCAACATGGACTACATATAAAATTGTCAGTAGTAGTGTTCTCCTTCTTCAAGAGACCATTGCTGGACACCTCAATTCTGGGTAACTATCAGTGGTTTCCAAATTTATCTTTTTGAGAAGAGTTGTGCAAAAGATGGTTGGTTGGAAGTTCGGGAGGATCTTGAAGGAAGCAGTTTATTTATGTTTGTTTCAGTTGGATTTCAGTCTGGGGTATAGTCCAGAGTGGTGGTCGTGACCATGCTGTTAATAATGTGTGGTGGAGCTTAAATTGGGTGGCTCATCCATCCTGGTGTTCTTTGATCTTCCAGCAGCTTTTGATGGAATAAATCATGGCATCCTCTGGATCAATTATGGAGACTGAGAGTGGGAGACTGCGGCAGTTGTGTACCTCCTTCCTTAGTGATTGGTTTCAGTTGGTAGATGGCTGTGGCCAGGCAGGCCTCTGCACAAGTTCATCTTGTATAGTAGTTATACCATTTCCTCTACCAGGAGGCCATTCAGCTGGTCACTTGTGTCCTGTTCATCTCGCAATTGGACTCTACATGTGGCTTCCCCTGAAGGCCATCTGGAAACTACAGTTAGTACAAAATGCAACAGCAGGGAATGGAAACTTCATAGTATACCTGTGTATCACTGCTGTTATGTGAACATCTATGGAGATTCTTGGTCATCCAGATCATGGTTGTCCCAAAGGTGCTTTTTCAAGACGCAACTGGACTTTCTGGTTTTTCTTTGAAGAAGTTTCCCTTCTCATCCAAGTTTGTTCTCCTATGTTGTGCCATGCATTTATGAAGTGTTGGTTTTGTTTCCCCAGTGTACAGATCTGAACATGGATCACTGCATTGTACTGCATATACCCCATTGCTCGGTTTATATCTGAGTGTTTTATCCCTGGAAGGGACAAGCTTTTGCCTTAGTGTATTCTTGGGTTTGAAGTGTGCATGTATGTTGCATTGGTTGAAGAAACCCATCAGGACGAGATTCCACAGTCTATCTGAATTTAAAAGGCAAATGCCACTCTTTGGAAGATAGCAAAGTCCGCATTTTGGATAGAGAGAATCACTGATTTGAAAGAGGGATCAAAGAGGTCATCCATGTTAAAATTGAACAACCCTCCCTTAACAGTGGGGAAGGGATACAACATCATCTATCGCCAGTCTACAACACAATCCTTTCAGCAGTTCCAAGAAGGCTCTACACCCATTTGCATTATTCAGGTGATCCTGACAATACAGGTGTCCTCAATGACTGCCTAAAAATGCAAATGACCAGCTGTCTGCAAGGGCTATAAATCTTTCCATTCCCCCCTATCCAGCCACAGCTGAAGAAGCTTCTTGGATGAGAAGCGAAATGTCTTCTAAGAAAAATCAAAAAGCCCAGTTGCCTCTTGAAAAAGCACCTTTGGGACATGCTGTTAGGTGAGCAGCATTGGTTGCCAAGAGGTTACAGTTCAAGGTACTGATCTCCACTTGTAAAACCCTTCATAGCATAGGTCTGGTTATCTGAGGTGCTGCCTATCTCCCAGCCATATTGTGATATCGCTATCATCCAGCATAGAATTTGTTACATTTGATTTCAGAAGCAGCAGAGGAGACAAGCAGCTTAGGCTGCAGTGTAGTGTTTTCCTTAGATTTTCATTTATCTCCCATCTTTAATTTCTTTTGTTTATTTCTTACCCTTTTTATGCACTTGGCATGTATTTTAATCCAGAAGAAGAATAACAGAAAATGTCTATGCATATAAAGAGGGGGGAATAGGGAGGAATTTATCATATGAACATGGGCCATAGTTTATCTAAATACTATGGAATGATACAGGAATCTGGAAATTACTAAATTTCTCCCAAATATAGTTTTATTTGGACCAACAGATGGGTTGGCAGTGCTAACAGCATAGGAACTGATTGCCAATTATGCTGTGCCAACTACAAAAGAGTCAACTGTTTATACTAATTATGTGACAATGCTTTTCTGAGAACTGACATACCACCATGGCTAAGAATCTTTGCTATCATTCAGGAAATTTGTGATTTGAGTGTTTCATCTAATAATTGGTGGCCACACCCTCTTTGTCTCAAATGTCATTGATTCTGAATGAGAAACTGTTCCTTCTTTAGGCATGGAAGTCAGATGGGTGACCCTTGACCAGTCCCTCTCTCTCTCAGCTCCAAACAGCTTCAAGGTCTACAATGACTGACAGAAAAAAACTCTTCTTATGTGGCACCAATGGCTTTGCTGTGAGAACTATGCAAGTGCCATGCAGACAAGGAAATCCTGCAACCCAATGGTATAAATGTATTTATTTATTTGGAAATTTATATTGTAGCCTATTCACACATGGCAACTCAAGGCGGCATCTTGTTGTTCATTGTGAAGTTGTGTCCGACCCATCATGACCCCATGGACAATGTTCCTCTAGGTCTTCCTGTCCTCTACCATCCTCTGGAGCCCATTTAAGCTCATGCCTACTGCTTCAGTGACTCCATCCAGCCACCTCGTTCTCTGTCGTCCCTTTCCTCTTTTGCCCACAGTCTTTCCCAGATTAGGCGCTTCTCCAGTGAGTCAAGGCAGCTTACAAGAATATAAAACCTCATTTAAAAACAATAAAACTACCAAAAGAGAGAATCATATAATAAAATAATAAAATAATAAAATAATAAAATAATAAAATAATAAAATAATAAAATAATAAAATAATAAAATAATAAAATAATAAAATAAAATAATAAAATAATAAAATAATAAAATAATAAAATAATAAAATAATAAAATAATAAAATAATAAAATAATAAAATAATAAAATAATAAAATAATAAAATAATAAAATAATAAAATAATAAAATAATAAAATAATAAAATAATAAAATAATAAAATAATAAAATAATAAACTAATAAACTAATAAACTAATAAAATAATAAACTAATAAAATAATAAAATAATAAAATAATAATAAAATAAAATAATAAAATAAAATAATAAAATAAAATAATAAAATAAAATAATAAAATAAAATAAACTTTTCTTAACCTTTAACTTTAACTTTTTAAACTTTAATTTTAACTTTAACCCTCCAGCTCTATTCTGATTGATCCATTATTTACTGTATGTCTTGTCCCAAAGGTGCTTTTTCAAGAGGCAACTGAACTTTCTGATTTTTCTTTGAAGATGTTTTCATTTCTCATCCAAGAAGCTTCTTCAGCTCTGACTGGATGATGGGAAACGGGAGGATTTATACTCCTTGCAGACAGGTGGTCATTGGCATTCTTTTAGTGAGTTGTTAAGGCCACCTGGAGGTTTATCTATGTTGTTAGGGTCACCTGAGTGGTGCAAATGGGTGTGGAGCCTTCTTGGAACTGTTGAAAAGACTGTGTTGTACAGTTCCAAGAAGGCTCCATACCCATTTGTATCACTCAGGTGACCCTGACGACATAGATAAACCTTAATGACTCATGGAGTCATGGAATCCTTGTGCTCTCCCTTTCCTGAGCTGGCCTATCTCAAAGGATTAAACAATAATTTCACTCTAGAGTCTTAGAATCATAGA